>NC_081785.1:9000997-9025564 GCF_963082965.1 Carassius carassius
CAATGACAATCCCATGCTCACACATCGCCTCGAATCATAGTATAGTGATCATCCTGGTTAAACCACAGTGCCCACATAAGCTCTGTCACACTCTGGATACGGCCCACTAAGTGTGCTTAAGGCTCATTGTTAACATAAGGCCAAATCTGTAAAATAGCATGGACAATTAAGTGCACAATTTTTGTATAAATGCAAAATCCTTCACTGTGAATAATTCTATCACCCTTCTCCAGCTCGTTTAATAGAATGGCGGGAGAGTGAGGGAGCTCATTTGGCCGTGCAGCCGGGTTTAATTAGATTTTATGATATATGGTATTGCTAATTCGGTGGCCCTCTGTGCGCTGTCTAAGGTGGCCCTTTGCTCTCCAGCTCGGCTGTCACAGACCCATTTTTAACCGTGTTGAAAAATTTAGGCTTTATTATTGCCCAGCTCACTCACTCCACCCAACCAGAGCGCAAAATAATGACCTGTTTAACTCTCTCTCCCTCCATATCTAATTCCCTTCCTCTAAAGGAAAAGTACTAAGAATGAGGGAGAGCATTGGCTATTGAGTTAAGAGGTTGGTAAAAATGAAAGGAAAAGGACAAGAAGTTAATGGAAAAAGAAAAGAGGTGCGTGCCAGTAACGGACAACTGACGAGGGAATGAGTGACTTGAAGAAGCTAGTAAAGGAAGTGGATGAGGTAATGAAGAGATAGGTAGTTAAAAATGGAAGATGGAGTGGCACGGATGTCCCTTCTTCAGAAGCCTTGCCGCATTAGTATAAACACTACTGATTCCCGAGGGAACTTTCTACAATCCTGTAGCCATTAGCCTACTGTTCCTGCGGCTGTGACCAGGCCACGGCCAACACTGCCTAATGCACTGTTCCTGCATGAGCTACCAGCCTAATACATCTCAGTCTCACTCGGAGAAACAGATTTGGGGAAACACATCAGGACACAGGGAACTGGGGTTGCAAAGAATCTCTAAACCTCGTGTCAACACAGATACACACATACATGAACAAACATTTCCCTGCTATTCTAGAATAATCATTTCAGCTGACTAGGTCAACAATTGCCTTATAAATTTTTTTTTCTTCCAGAAAAGAAGAAATGGCATCATAGGGAAAATTAGAATGAAAAGTGCAGTCTGAGTGAGAGCAGGCTGGTGAGAGAGAGTGAAGAGATGAATATGGCAGAAATGAAATTAAAGGTGTAAAAATTAGATTAACGGTCAAAGGTGTCAAAACTTCAGTTAATGAAAAATATCTTTCGACTTCTCTAATTACTTGTCTCCTCATGCAGGTAACGGCAGGTGAGAGATTAAATGAGATTCCTGGCTTGAATGGATCATTGTAGCACTCCTGATATTTCAATCTTCTAGCATTTTGGAATGTTAGAACATTTTACAGTTTTTCCACATTTATATAGAATTTGTAGGGCACATTTGTATATTTTTCTTAATCATTTTGTATTATATGAGTGTGTGTGTGTGTTTTCCTTACAAATAAGGCAAAAAAAAACAACATCAAAAAAACACAAATATAATATTACTTTCTATATATCTTGAATTAAGTTAATTCGTCTTATTTAACCAATAGTTTTGATTTAAGGACATGCATCTCTAAATATTATTAAAAAAATATGCAAGAGAAATTACCAATGGGGTAAGAATGTTTAAAGATTATTATTATCTAGAACATTAATATTAAGAAATAGTCTATAAATTAAAATATTGAATGTATATTTTCCACAATTATTCTTAATATAGTACGCAATTTTATCATATTCAGTTTTTTTGCATATTAAATGCTAAATTTACTTCTCAAATAGTCACATTTATTTTTCAATGCTTTTTTATATTTATTTTTATATTTTAAATATTTTACTGACAATCATGACAATAATACCAATTAAGAATACACACACTGTACTGTATATAATTTTATTTATTTTTGTGGCCTGCATTTCCTAGATTCAGCTACAAACACCTAGAGTAAACACAGACACGCAGGTTTGGTGCCTATTGGGGAAGTCCGTTGCCTGGCACTGAACCAATGCAAAAGCCACATTAAAACCTACCAACCTCAAAATCTAACAGTAATCCATTTACAACTAATCAAACATTTACAGAAGTGCAGCTCCAGCCAGAGAGAATGATTCATTAACCACACACCCCATGTTCCCTTTCACCCCACATCTCGTTATTCACACTGTATCTCAATCTACCTATGCAAATGAGGTGTGAGGGAGAGAGAATGATAAACAAATATTCATCCATCCTGCTGAGGAAATTAGAGGAAAGGAGCCTAGACGTAGAGATTTGGGCCTGGGTCTAATGCCAGGTTTGTGTGAATGTGTGTGTGTGTGTGTCAGTTTCTCTTGCTCTCTCCATCTTTAGTGTGTGAATTATGCATGTGGCAGTAGCCTGTCAGCACCGTCGCAGTGAATTAACTGAGCACATCGCAGCTTTCGTTATAAATCCCACTGCCTGGTTTTGTACCCATTTTCCCAACGTTCTGTATACCTGTGCAATGACAGATTAGCACGCAGCTCAGATTAATGTCACCGCCTGCACCAAGTTCACTAGCCGTGTGAAGCTAGTGGGTAGGTAGCTGTCTGAGCCCCAGGGCCTTTGATTGAGAGACCTCGATTTTTTTTTTCCTTCATTTTTTGAGAGACAGGCTTACCCCTTCTGTATGGTAATCCTCTGGTGGGGTCACCACAGGCTAGGCGGCTGACTGTTCCCCCATTACGGGCCCCATTTGTATATCAGGTTGTAATTACACTGCGCCTGCCCTCAGGCCTACATTGACCGATCTCACCTTTCAGAAATATACGATTTAAACACAATATAATTATGGTATTAAATGACTAATGAATTCACACGCTGCTAAGTTCACTCCTCCACCATCATTTGTAAGAATTTCCACGCAATTCTCTTTTAATTTATTCTTCTGAAGCTGATATGAAATAAACAAAGGTTTACCTCTTAAAGGCCTCCATATTTTTCCCTCGTAGCCTCTAACTCACTGACATATAGTAGACGCCAAAACATATTGTCCCAAAACCCTTCTGTGGTTACTGAAATTTCCACTCTTATCATAAAATCAGAGTCTGGCAGGTTATTATGCTAAGGGCCATTTACAGTGTTGCTCAACTTTAAATGGTTAAATTCAGGGAGCTCTTTTGAAATAAAAATCGGCTGCCTTCTCAAACAGCCCAGACGCTTATAATGCTGCTGAAGGTGGTGGTGGCCAATTCTTTCTCCCTCAGAATAAAGTGTACCCTTTTTTTATTTGAGATGAAAGTGTCAGTAATTTATCTAAGATTGATGGTGTCTTACATTTGTACCCAATAAATGAAAAATAGATGAGCTCAGAGTTCTTTCGTTTAATATTTAAGGGAATATTAAAGCCTCCGTACAGCCAGTGGAAGTAGTTTTATTAGAGGAATAAGACTATTGGGCATTGTTTGCAGAGATCCTCATGCTTATTTGATGGGATTTTTGTGGCTTTCTGAGGAATTCAGACACTGTGGAAATCACACACGATGCACAGTACTTATAAAACTACTTGGTGCTTTTTTATATAGCTGGCATTTTAGAAGTTTGTGTGTCTTTATATTTGTTTGTCTGAGTATTAATAGCCTATGTCTTTGGTTATGTTAATTTATTATACATATACTGTAAAAAATGACTAGAAAATGATTGCTCTTTTTTGGCTAATTTTCAATTGCTCTTTTTTGGCTAATTTTCCAGGAAAAGAATTTAAAAAAATCCTTAAAATAAGATGCTCTTGAAGTTTAAGCTGTTAAAACACTGCATAAGATATTATTATTATTATTATTAATAATAATAATAATAATATTTTTCTGTAATTTTTATTGCACTGGCAGATTATTCACCTAGTTTTTAATTGGTTTTACCACTTAAAATACAAGGTCTTAATACTAAAACAATTAATAATATTTACATAAAACCGTCTCAAGAATTTTTTGATATTTTAACTGGGAAATTAGGAGAAATTACTAATTTAGATTTTTATTTAATTTAATTATTATTATTATTATTTATTTATTTTTTGCGTTGTAACAGAAAATTCAGCTTTTTGTTTTTCACATTGTGGACAAATTAAATTTCTAGGTATTTGGACAACTGAGACACTTTCCAGAATAGCCCAACAGGGTTTTGGCTGACTACCTGCAAACTTTTTTTTTTTTTGTACACAATCATAATTCAAGTTTTAAACAAGAGAGCATCCTCTAAGCCTGTGATAGTGCATCTTTATGAAGAGTTCATGAATGTCAATTGCTCAAATACCGGACTGATTCATAATGAACAACCCCTCATTTCATCCTCCGAGAGCTGCATTAGTCAATAAGCTGCTGTACTCTTGAGGTATTTGCTTGAAATAGATACAGTATATCTCCAAACAATCAGGCCTGCCATGGAGTTGAGTAGTACTTCTCGCTGTAGTGCTGGTTAACCACCTTATTCAATCTAAGTGCAGAACAACGGCGGGTGCTGCTCTCTCTTGCATGAGAAAATTAAATCAAACCTAAAAACCCGTTCCCTTAGCCGGCAAAAAAAAAGAACCCCCCAACCCCCCTCCGTCTAACTCTCTCATGGCTCTGAAATGGGACTTTACAAGCTTGATTCTGGGCCTCCGCATTATTTGATTAACGTCAATTTGCCGGTGTTTGAACCATACATCAGAAGGGCGAGTGGCAGCAAGTCGGCCGCATGATCAGACCTCTACACACACTTGAGCACGAGGCCTCCAATCAGCCACAGCTGAGGAACAAGTGGCCCAAACACAGCTGTCTATCGGACCACAGCCCCCCCGGTAATAACAGGCAGGAGCACAGCATTTTCACAGAGATTAAAAAAATGAGTTAAGAGAGGAAGCAGGAGGGGGTGGGAGAGAGCTAGAGAGATCTTAGCGCTGCCGTGACAGACAAAGCGAATGCACTCTATGAGGAAACGAGTGCGCTGTAAAGTGGAGCAGTCTAATGCAGCCAGATGGAGAGAGAGTTGGATGGTGACCAAGGTTATATAAGCTCCTAGATTTTGAGAGATCTGATTGGTGGGATCAACACTTTGGCATAGAGAATGAACGGATCTAATGAGCGCTATCTGCAAAATGGTGTCCTGTAGAACTTCAATGGGTTTGTCCTATTATAGCAGACGTAGTCCTTGTGGAAAGACAGAGGTGGAGGATAAGGCAGAGAAGAGGATGGCCCACTCAAAGCACAGCCGTCACACTCTATCTGGTTTCGCACATCCAGTCAAAGTAATGAATCCTGACGATTGCTCATAAAATAATCCTAGAAGGTGAATAATCCTGAGAATCAAATATCTTAAGTCGCTGGGGTATATTTTTAGCAATAACCAAAAAACATTGTATGGGTCAAAATTATAGATTTTTCTTTTATGCCAAAAATCATTAGGATATTGAGTAAAGATCATGTTCCATGAAGATATTTTGTAAATTTCCTAGCATAAATATATCAAAACTTAATTTTTGATTAGTAATATGCATTGCTAAGAATTTCAATTCAACTTTAACTTTTCAACTTTAAAGATGATTTTCTCAGTACTTCGATTTTTTTTTTTTTTTTTGCACCCTCAGATTCCAGATTTTCAAATAGTTGAATCTCGGCCAAATATTGTCCAAACCTTACAAACCATACAAGAAGTTATTCTAGTACAAAAGGTTAAAGCTCTTATAGACCTTAGTCAAGGAAGCGCCATATTAAAAAAAATAGTTCACCCAAAAATGACATTTTTCATCAATTACGCACCCTCAAGTTGTTCTGCATGACTTTCTTTCTTCTGTTGAACACAAAAGGATACATTTTTAAGGATGTTGATAACAAAACAGTTGATGGTAGCCAAAAATAGAAAGATAGATAGACTGTTTGGTTAGCAACATTCTTCAAAATATATTCTTCTGTGTTCAACATAAAAAAGAAACTCATACAGTTTTGGGGCATGTGGAGGGTGAGTAAATGAGTGAGTAAATGAGTAAAATGTTAATTTTTGGGTGAATTTTACCTTTAATTTTGGCAGGAGTAAAAACAAGTTTGTGAGGGATAGAAGTACAGTGCAATCAGTGGATTAGTGTTGTTGAAAGAGCATGCCGATTATTAAGATGTTTAAATATCTTTCTGGAAAAAAATAAAATAAAAGACAAAGACACAGATTAGATTACTACTTTGCCATGATAATGCAATGTCATAAACCCTAAAATGTCTATAAAAACTGATTTAGATTACTTTTTACCTTAAACAGTACAAATATTGTTTTCTTTCACTTCCATTGTAGGTGCCTCACCAATACCTTGGTTTTTACTTATTTAATATAAGAATACAAGGGATGAGTTAAAATGTATTTACTTTTGTAAAAAAGAAAATAAATGGATTGATCTAAACCTAAAATATATTCCTTTAAGAATGTAAATCCTTAAGCCCAACCTCAATCATTAATCTCAGGTGAAGAGGCTCGGCTTGCTAACCAATGTAACATAGCCTCTGGCTCTTCTTTACCATAGTTGCAGCTGACTGTGTATATGCTGCTGGGTTATGTCAGCGTCTACGGCTGCCAGATGGGTTCCATGTTGTAATTCACCCATTGAAACCCCCTACTGGCGTATTCAGATGATATTAACTGGCAGTCATTTGCTTACGGGACACAAATTAAATCATCTGATGGCATTAAGGAGCTCCCTGTGGACTCCAGAGAATAAATGCAGCACTGTCAGAGATTTAGTTGCTTGATTTAGGGAAAGAAAGCAATTGATTGAACTGGCGCAAAGTATAAATGTGTGTATATATATATATATATATATATATATATATATATTATACATCTAGTGTCAGTTTTACTGTACTGTTGTGTAGTTTCGAAGCCTGGACAGATACCTAGATTTTACAGTCATCTGTGATTATGACGGATGTCTTCAAGCAGGTCGTGCTGGCATGTTCGATCTGGACACTCTGGCACAGAGGGCCTGCCCTCAGCACAGCTGATATGAATTACCCACAGGTAAAGCAGAACAATCACAAAAGAACTGTGGCCTGTCTATTGCAGCAGCATTTACAAAAAAATCTATATCAATACTTAATGTAAGCTGGGTGAAAAATGAGCCAGCATAGAGGGGGCATAATAACAGAACAAATGAAAGACCTTGGAGTGTCTCCCTTCCCGGTGGGGAACGAGGGGAGAGGGGGATGGAGAAAATGGGAGAAAAAGAGGAGAGGGCAGAAATTCTACTTGGGATACATTGCTTGTATTCACAAAACAAATGAACAGCTACTGATTGTTTTACAATGGTGTCACGTGTAAAATTGGACTGTGAGGCCCACAGAAACAGTTTGATAATGTGGACTTTGTAAGATAACTTTATGCAAAGTTTAATCACAATAGTTGTGTTTTAAACATTTAGAATATTTGAAGAGAATTCAGTATGCATTTTGTGAAAATAAATTTCAGTATGAGAAGACGTACTGTAATACGTGTTTCATCAGCTAAAGGCACTCTTATGTCCCAGGAGTTGATTTTTATTAAAACCAATTAACAGATTTTGGTATTTTTCATAACTTAATCATCTATTTTTACTACATTCTTCATTATTTCATTCTTCATTTCATCTTAAAAATATATAATAATTAATAAACAATAAACAATATTTTCAAAAACAAAATGTCAGTACTTATTGTGTGTGTGTGGGGGGGGGGGGGGGGGGGGACTTTGACTTCAGACTTTGAAGAGTGTTCTTGAAATTAAGTCTGATACATGATGTGTGAAGAAAGACAAGAAATATCAAGGTAAATATCGCAAGTATGCAAAAAGAGTGAGAGAAAGACAAAAATTTGGTCTTCCTGTTTGGAAAATGTTATAATTTCCACCATATCTTCAGTGATGCATTGTGTTAACTTGCATTTTTGACATCTGTTTTTTATCTGTTTGTTGGTATGTGTATATTAACTTCATTGTTAGTAGATAAATAAAATAACCTATTTAGAATGTAATTGTTTTAAGAGAGTTTTAGTTCACAAATGCTCATAGTTTTTCATTTTCATGATTTATTTACCAAAATGTATACAAGCTCTAAACTGGCATAGTATTTTATCTTGTGAAGTGTTAATCTCTAGTATATATTGATGAACACAGCCAGTCAGTTATTCCATTTACCAGATGAGGGCACTGCAACCAAGTTCTGAAAGTCTTCATTGCTTCCTCAACACTCACAGAAGCCATTCATTCGGTTTCCTGCTGTGGAATGTTCTGGGAATGTCCCTTTACCTGTCAACACAACACAAAAAGTATTTCAGAGAAAGTGTACAGAACATATGAAGTCAAGGTTTCAAGCTTTCTCAGAAATACCACACTTAAAGATTTTCAAACTCACCTTTATCCCCTTTACAGGCAGTTTTTCTACTTTTTTTTCTGCTCTTAAATGCAACGGCTGACTCTACAAAGCCTGACTCCTCCTGATCCTAAGGTGAACATCGCCAATTAGTCCTGGGAGGACGCGGTAGGTTTGCATTGTGGAAGGTGGGTGTCATGTTCGTGTTGTGGGGGGATAGAAAGCTTGGGTTCTCCCTGAGGTAATCCGCACTCAGGGCTGATAAAGTGTTCGACAGGCTCAGTGGAACAAAGGCGGCCAGATATTCTTACTGATGCACATAGTTTGTATCGTCTTTTCAGCGTGAGCTACAGCAATCATGGCGATTGGACTCTGGCAGGCATTCAAAAGCAGACGAGGCTTTGAACCCTGCCTGGCCTGGTTGGATTATATTTTACACCTGGGGTCTGCTGAAGGACCCATATTAGCAGCACAATGGCATTGCCTTTGAGGGGTTTAAGGTATTATGTGGCTGTAAGAAAAGGTCAGTTTGACTTGGAAGGGGAGAGGGAGGGAGGCGACCTGTGTAGTGACAGTATGGCACTGGGACATGACAAGGGGGCGCTTTGTGGTAGAGCAGGTCTTGGCTGGAGGCGAGCCACAGGTACGGCAGGCGGTAGCAAAAGGTGCTGACAGGAGAGCGAAAGCCACCGCTCTCCTTTTTTGCAGTAAATGAGATGTGTGATTGACAGAGTTTACCTGTTTTTGTACTAATGTTTAGATATGAGTTCTGCTCAACATGTATGTAATGAGGCACCATGGTTTGTTTGGATAGCGAACTTGGCTTCCCAATCAGCCTCTTCCTGTTCGTCTCTCCCTTCATCTATTCAATCCCGTATGTTATTTAATTTCCTCCATTAACACAGACATATCAACATCTAATTACTCTCTCTCGCTCTCTCTTTCTCCCTCTTTCAGGTTCTCGTTTGCGCCATCCGTTCGCAAGGTGCTCGTTAAGCGAATGTGCTTAATTATATAAGAAGATAATTGCATGTAAATGCAGGCCTTAAAAGCTACAGCGCTGGCTGGCATACGTTGGCAGGATGACTGAGAGCTGGCTTTCGCTACTGTGTTTGTTTATTTTAGAGTGTGGTGATTACATCGAATCTGCTAATGAAGCTAATATGTCGCAGTCTGAGTCCAAGGTGGCGACTGCCCAAATTGGACACAATTAGCATTGGGGCACATACACACACACGCACATTCCCACAACGGTTTGTGGTGTCCAGAGTGTTATTGTGTGTAATTTCCATACTATTAAGGCCTGACTCATATTGCATTAGACACATTTGGCAAAGACTTTCTAGCTCAATGTGATCCAAAGAGACAGGCAATATTGCTCCCCTTTAAGCTGTTTGAGACTTTGTTGTCACTATAAAGTCCTAAACCGACATCAACGTGGTTATTTACTAACCATTATTCTGTTTTCACTCTCAAATTATCATGCAGAACTAACTGGAATTCAACATCTTGTTTTGTTGTCCACTTTATTCCAGTATAAAATGCAGTCTGTTGCTTGTTCATTCAGAATTTACTTGCCTGTTATGATGAGGTTTAAACTCTAGTCAATTTCAGTGGATGTCAAATGAAGCATTATTTATTATGTTTTAAGCAGCAGAAGTCAAAGAGAGCGGACAGGGAGAGGGCAGCCCCAGAGGGGTCCTTAGGGATGTTCCTTTGGTCTTGATGACATGCGTCGTCCATTATGGGGTAACAAGGGACTGGGGACGGAGGGGGGTTTATGGAAAACAGAAGGCAGTCCCCAACAACCCCCCCCCCCCTTGGGATTTTGCTGGGACCTTCTTTAGGAATCCAGTTGTCCTAAAAACACACACACATACACTCTCGAGTACCAAATCAAGACACCAGACAGATGGTTATGTCTTATATCTGCTTCAATAAACCTAATCCTGCTTCGTGACGCAATAGCACAAAATGCCAAACTGGTCTCTGATCTGACAGACTGGCAACCTTCTATGAATTCCCAGACAGATGCTCCGAGTTCAATACTGACCCCCAGCTTTGCACCCCAAGAGGGTCTTCCGTCTTCCCACTGGGATGTTACATAAAAACACGATATGTTATTTACAAAGAAATATTTGTAAATGGAGGATGAACCGGCTGGTGATAAGGTCCATGGCAGATCCCAGTGCCGCATTGCCCTTCAGAGACCGAAACATGAACCAAGAGTTGGATTAGTGAACGTGAAATGGAGGGAAGAGAAGTAATACGAATGGATAAAATGAGTGCAGGGCGGCCAAAATGGACAGATGGATGTCAACGGAGGTTGCCCACAGACGCCTGTACTCCACCGTGACTGTCTGCACGGCTAAGACATCCTTACATTTTCTCCCACCTCCATTTCTGCCAACTCTGAGTCTAAAACTCAATCATGAATCAATAATTACACATTATTACGATAATTACGAGCCACACAATGACAGTAATGGGCTTCATTCACCCCATCCATTATTACTTACCGATGAAGTCTTTATTGATCAGATTATAACTATTGGCACAGGGATTTTTATTGACTTTAACCCTTAATACACGTCTAGATCTTAGTTTTATATAAATAATATACCTATATATATATATATATATATATATATATATACACACACACAGCATATATTTACAAGTTTCTTTAAATATATATACAATATAAATACTATAAAATATAAATATATAAGTATTTGTAGATATTATTTTATATAAATATCTTAAAAAAAGCAACTTTATATAAAGTATCTAATGACTGTAATGTCACATGAGTCCCAAGAGTGTGATATTCAGGTTTACATGGCCTTGTGATTATTATGGAAATCAGTTTAAAGTTCACTTTATAGTGAGCTACTTCAGCAAGATTCTTCTCATGGTTTGGAGGAAAAAAATTAAAAATGGAGAATTTTGCTCACCTTTTTCTACTTGTATATGCTTTCAAAAACTCTTTCTTCATCTCACTATAAAAAAAAATTAAGTGTTTTATCCTCTATAATCTGAAACAGATCAGAAAGGGCGTCCATCAATCAGGATGCATTAATTTCTTATTTTCATATGCACTCTGGTTACAGTGATGCAGGTCCTGAGGTGAGGCTGTTCCTGGAAGAGCCTGGTGCTTTAGGAGCTGCCTCTTTGAGATAATGAATTGATGTTTCGATTCAATGGCCTTTATGCTCAGCCTCTGTGGAAACAAATATGCCCCAAGAAACCAAATATTGTAGGGAACTGGTGGACAGAAGAACCAGCCATTGATTTTACCTCTTGTCTCTCCCACTCTCTCATTCTCTCTCTCTTTCTTTCTCTCTCTCTGTAATTTTTTTTTATTGCATGGTGCATAAATGTTGAGTTACAGGGCATTTACACCACTTTAACCCAGAAAAAAATTATAGTAATACACAGAATGTAAAATTAGAGTTATGTTTAGTTTTTCTTATCAGAGACTTTTGATTATCACCCTAACTAGGCTATTGATTTTCTCCAACTTATATTACAGTAAAGCCCTTTTAAATGGATCCAATTATTCAAGATATCATCCTTAATGCTGAAAAACAACTTCAAACTCTGAGTTTTGAAAGCAGATGCCCAACGCTGCCACCAGATGGATTGTAGTTATTCTCCAGAGTGAGAAACAGCATTTCTATGCATCAATCACTTCCATCCACTCTCCATCAAAAGCATTTTATTAAGGGTTATTTCATGGCTGTGGGCTGATCCATGGCGGGCTTTGGCGGACAGTATCTTTTGGATTGCGAGGAGTTTGTTTGCAGAGGGCAGACACCTGATAGCCCCCCAGGCGCTTTCCAGCAATACATAACCAGCCGCACGCTTGATTCTCTTTGTTGTAAACAGACTGAGGATTGTGGCCTTGTCTTGATCCTGGGTTTTATTCCATGATTTGCTATTCTGACAAATAGAGGCTCTGTTAAAGATGAAGTAATTGCCAATCTGGTATGAAACTGATCTTGGTGACACTTTTCAATAAAGTTGTAACTATTAAACCTTATCCTATAGTAATTATTTTTTTATTACTATTTATTTTAAGGAAGGTTTTTTATTAGATCTAATAATAGCCTGCAAACGTATTAATACAGCGTGATTTAAATTATTAAAAAAATAATTTGATATTTTAGATTGATAAATATGTGTACATAGACAGAGAGCTCAAGGGTCTGGCATGTTTGTGTTTGTGTGTATTAGTGTTTGTTTGTGTGTGAGTGATGCTGATGAACTGCTCTGTTTATCTTATCTGATGAATCATACAGTAATTGATTGTAATGAACTCAATTGTTTTGAATACCCTGCTCTTAGCAGCCGGCTGGATGGTTGGAAAAAAAACAAAAGAGAAATAAAATGCCATTCTAGAATAATGAGCCTCTTAATATTTAAAGCAGCTACAGTGTCTATTTTTATTCTGTATTTCACTCTGTCTCCCATGAAAGAAGAACAGACCATTCTGATATCTATAGTTTGGGGGGATGAAAGGAAGGATTCAAGAACTGAAAAGTGATGAAAATGACAAGAGTTTGAGTGAGAAGGGCAGAGAAGGATGAGTCAGGGTCACGTCCACTGTGTGTATGAACGGGGGCGGTGGGGGGGGGGGGTGTCATGGTTTGGACGTGTGGACAAGGAGACAGCTTGTGGTAGACTGTCTGCCTCCAGCAAGAGAATTTGAGGCGATGTGGTGAGCTAATGTAAGTAGAGAGAGAGTACGAAAGAGAGTAGAGAGTGGAAGAGAGAGTAAGAAAGGAGGTAAAATGTCATGTCCCTCTGTTGCCTAACAATTAAATGTGGCACCTCAAGCAGATCAATTAAATTTCTCTCAGCCGAGGGCATTCATTTCCCTTTCGCTTGTTTTCTCCATTTTTCTTCCTCCTCTCCCTTCTCCACTATCATGCATTCTCTTTTCGGGTGACTTTATATTGACCCGTTACCCTCTCTTTTTGCATCTCCCGGCGCTGTTTTTGGAGATGCTGTTCGGAAACAAAACACCATAATAAAACAGCACTTGAAATATCAACATAACCCTCGGCTAATTAGACTCTGGCTAATGGGGCCTAATTGCATCTGCTCAGTGTGCCGAGTCAGTTCCCTGGACTGTAACCCGACGCCCCCTGCTCTGCCGCCTCATTGATGGAGTCTGTTCTCTGTAAGTAAAATACAGTTAATTTATCTTAAAATCTATTAAAGGGACGAGTAAAAATAAGTAGGGGGAAAGAGGCGGAGATGAGATGCTCGAGTGATTAACTCTTCATTTTCTGCTAAACTCTTTATTTCAGGGGATTTGTACATGCACGTCAGCAGCCTGTTGAACCGAGGTTGCAAGTGGCATCTCTGTAAGAAATAAAGTTTGAAAATTGAGGAAATGGAAAATGGGGGAGTGTTGTATTGAGGCTCTATTTCAAAATAACAAGTGCATAAAGAGCCACGTGCTTTTAATTTCATGTAATTACACCAAGGGGACAAGAGAAAGGTGGTGTGTGTGTATGTGTGCTCTTGTTTTGTGACATATCAGGACACAGCTCTGTATATTGACATGGGTTTGACACAGGTATTACAAGGAGAGGGTGACTTATGAGGACATAACCCTTGTCCCCATTTTTCAAAACGCTTATAAATCATACAGAATGAGTTTTTTTGAGAAAGTAAAAATGCACAAAGTTTCCTGTGATGGTTAGGGTTAGGTGTAGGGTTGGTGTAGGGCCATAAAATATACAGTTTGTACAGTATAAAAACCATTACGCCTATGTGATGTCCCCACTTTTCACAAAAACAAACGTGAGTGTGTGTGTGTGTGCGTGCGTGTGCTAGAGCTTGTTCACTGAGAACAGAGCAAGCCCGACCTGGGCTTTTATATATTTCTGTTATACCCCCCTTTTGTCACTGCTTTTTTTCTCATTCTCAAAAGAAAAGGGGAATTTGGACCATTTTTGGTCTCAAACGAGACAAAACAAGCTCAATAAGCACAAAATGTACTTGTTTAAATTACCCTTTTCCCCTATGTGTAAAACCATTAAGCTTGCTACCGTAAGTAAGTTTTTTTTATTCTTTCTTTCTCTCTCCCCCCCCCCCCCCCATCCTCTGTGTTGCGGTTCTGCCCCTGATAACAGCTTTTATCAGATTTTGTTATTCGTCCATTAGATGGTGATAGCCGTCGAGTCTAATTCTGTTTTTCATTGGACAGTTCGTGAATTGAAAGCATGGTGAGAGGGCTTTAGTATTTAGACTAATGTGCTTTCGATTTCAAAGCAGTGTCCATTTAAGTGCTGTGACCAGGATGTTTATTGAGAAATGTGTTTTTAATCTTGTGCTTGTTAACCAGCCGCTTGACTGGGTAAAAGGAAAATGTGGAAACGGGTCTCAAATGAAGCCCCAGCCTTAAATCATAAATGATGGTCTCTCTTGTTCTCTGCGACCCCGGGTAGGAATGGAGAAAGAGAGAGAGAGAAAACAAAAAAATAAGACCGGAATAAAACAGAACATGTAATGTTTTCATTTTTGTAAAGGTTCCTGGCACTTTTCATCTCTCCTTTTTCATCTTTTCATTCATCATTTCTTAGCCAGTCTGATAAACCACAGCAGATCTACACTAAGCACTGGTTATTGGTTGGCATCTGAAGTATATCTTCTAGATGTAAACGTCCCAAATAACATATATTCTAACTCTGTTTCCCTGTGTTTTTTTTTTTATCTTTATATATATTACACTAGATTACAATATTATTAAGACACTCTAAAATGTCCTCTGTCCCTAATGTCCAAAAATATCTTCTGTGTTCCACAGAAGAAAGTAAGTCTTTGGAACAACATGAGGGGGAGTAGTGACAGAATCATCATATTTGGGTGAACTACAGTATCCCTTTAAAACCTGCTAAATTCTAATATATCTAAATATCTAATTTAGAAAGCATATTGTACTTTTGTCATCTACTGTTTCCAAGGCCTTAAATAAATCAATGAATAGTTTAAGTAAATTGGTTCGGTAGTACAGTTTAAATAAATAAATTGAAAACAGCTTAATTTACAAGAACAGTCAAAAAAAAAAAAAAAAAAACTATTCGCTAAAATGAATGAGTGCATTAGATTCATTATTCAGCGCACTCTGCTGTAGTTTGAGATATAAAATTAGATGAGATATAAATGAGATATAAAAACTGTCATTCTAATAAAAATGTGGTTATATTAAAAAGGTTTATTTTAAGGAATCATTTTTAGCTGATTCTCTTAAACCCTTAAAAATATGATCAGGTTCACTACCAAAATTTTGCAGATTCTAAACTTTCATATTTTCAAAAGCAGTCTGTTATGCTCATTGAGGCTGCATTTATTTGTTCAAAAATACAGTAAAACTATTGTAAAAAAAAAAAAAAAACAATTTATTCCTGTGTAAGCAAAGCTGAATTTTCAGCAGCCATTACTCCAGTCTTCAGTGTCACATGATCCTTCAAATAATTCCTTTGCTGATATGGTTCTCAAAAAACATTTATTGTTATTATCATCAAGTAATATTTGTGATGCTCAGTATTTTTGTGGAAGTTGTGATAATATTTTTGTTGCATTATACATGTCACTCTGTCACTTCTGATCAATTTGATGCACCTTCTACTGAATAAAGTAGAATTTTTTTTAAGTTTCTTAAAGTGTTCATTACATTTACAAACTGCCTACATATGTTGTATAACATTCTTTAGTGTTTGAATCTTATGCCCTAAAACATACAGTACAGTAAAAAAAAAAAAAAAAAAAAAAAAAAAGGATTGTTTGACATCTGTGAGAAAACTGGTCTCTGTAATCCTATTTCCCTCATTTCTAGAGAGGTTTGTCTCGATGACCTGGACTATCAAACTTGTTTTGTGCATGAGTGAAACTTTACAGGCTTCGGTCTGTGTAAATGCACACATCAGGGCTTTAAAGGCACCCCATCATTTCCCCAAAAAAATCTCAATAGGTCTAATTGGCTGCAGAATATTTTAATTGGAGCCATATTGATTTGCGAGGGGCTGTGTCTGCAGAGTTGTCTGACAATTACATAGTGCTTTTGTTCAAGCTTAATTTTGTTTCATTTGTCCAGACATAAACCGTCCACCCCTTCATCTGCCAGTAGGAGCACTGGAGATCTCTGATGGATAATTATAGTTCATGTCTCTGTGTGTTGGCTGCTCAGTTCAAATACAGACTCTGTTTCATTAGGCTTCAGATCTGCCATAAAATTCTGGCCCACACACACACACACACACACACACATACAGAGTCCCTGTATTATTGCTAATTCTTGTCGTGTGGTGCATCTATTCTGTCCCATTGTTTGTGTCCTAATTGGTCTGGCCTCACAATGGCCATCCTGGCAAGCAGGAGTCCTCTTCCCACAAGTCCATTTGTTTCAGTGTGTGGAGAGCATTGCACGTGAGCAACACTGGGTAAAAAGGAAATCAATAATGTTTCATTAGAGCAGCGTTGTAGCAGTCTTTTGCCCATGCATGGCTTAATTATTCTTTTCTAGGCGTTTGCTTTAATTGGGAGAATAAAAGAGTGAAGTGGAGAGAATGAATGCATTAGCATATCTATTAGAGACATGGCCACAAGTACACACACATCCTCACGGCCATGAGCTCACCCTAGTAACCTCACACACACACACACACACGTTTGTTTATTCTATTATGGTGTGGACTCTCCATTGACTTCCACTGTTTTTATAGTGAGTTAATGGTATTTTCTGTCAGTGGCGTTGTCATGGTGTCCAAAAAAACACTGACTCTCACTTAATAAAAAAAAAAAAAAACATTGAGGTATTTTTCCTTTGTGTTGCACAGAAGAAAGAAAGTCATAGTGGTTTGGAATAACATGAGGGTGACTAAAGGATGATTAAATGATTCATTTTTGGTAAACTATCCCTTTTCAGCATGTTTCTGTTTTCCTTGTACCACTGGCTGCATCCCACAATGTTGGTGAGTTTAGATTTTACTGTCCTTTTGGGGATTTTTGTATCAATTACACTGATTTCAAGTCAATTAAAGAAGTGCTCTCTGTTTTTCTCTGTGCGTCTTTCTTGCCATCTCTTTCTCACCACACTATCATGACAAAGCGACAGTGACTAACGGCCCACAGTAGATGAAATATAATGATTCTCTTAGAAGGAGACAGACACTTTGAGCTGTCTGGTCTCTCCTGGTGGAAACACACACACATGCACACTTTAACTTTCAGATCCGGGGTTAATCAGTCTATCAGTGTAATGAAGTGCTCACAGCTGTAAGCAAGCTATGTAGATGAACTTCCCTCATCAATTTCTGCCACTCTCCACACACACACAGAATAAATCTCCATGAAAACACACATGGTTTGAGTTTATAATAGGCTTGTGATCCCAATAACTATGTATTTAAACACTTCAGAAACTCTGTAGCATAGGGCCTCCATGTTGGCATTTCATTTTAAATGATTGTGAAGCTTGTGAATGAAGTAGTGTTTAGTAATACAATGCATTTATTGTCAAAAACAGTATGTTTAACTAGAATGGCACCATATCTGAATTCTACCTAGATTAGACTTGTACTTATGCATGAACAAAAATTTCAGAATTATTTTGCTGGTGTTACTAATAATAATGATAGCATTGTGATTAATATTAAAAATTGCTCATTTTAATCGCTGTTAATAATGTTCATCGTCTGGCTGACTATGTCTTGTATTAATCTTTCTGAAAAATCCTGTCATATGCGCAAAAACTGACAGTCACCACTTATAAGCTACTACTAAATATTGTAGAAACCTAATTTTCTGTAAAGTTGCTTTGTAATGATTTGTATCGTAAAAAGCGCTATACAAATAAACTTGAATTGAATTGAATTGCAAGTGTTGTTAATTAATTGATTTTGGGAATATAATATAATATAATATAATATAATATAATATAATATAATATAATATAATATAATATAATATAATATAATATAATATAATATAATTGCCAGAACCTTGAAAATTAAAAATATGTGCAACAGGCAACAAGCAGGGGGAAAAAAGCACACAAAAGAAAAAATCTATTGTCTAAAAAAATAAACATAAAATGTATGTGTGTCTGAAGCACAAAAAAAGAGCAAACAAAACATTTGGTTGTAATTTTTATTTTATTTTATTTTATTGATTTTTATTTTTTTTATTTTTTCCTTTCAGCTGTGGAACCACAGGTTACGGCGTCCAGGATGTTCAGTTTTGAAAAGCTTGATTTATAATTTGCAGCATTCCCATCTGCCCGTAGTTCACTGTTTGCTGAACGGACAGATAAACCAGTTACCAAACACTTTTCCCCACTGTCTGTTGTTTTGATAATCACCCATAATAGCATCTAGCTTCAGTATAGTCTTTAAACCTGATTTACTGTCTAATGGAATAAGAGAGACTCAGAAAAGACAGAGAAAGAGAGAGAGAGGCAGCCAGTCACTACATGCACCTTTTGGGTAATGTCATTAGACATGTTTTGAAGAATAAATTAAATTAGCCCTAAATTGTGCTCTCAAGTCAGACTTAGAAAAAAAAAAATAGAAAAAAGGGAGGGGGGAAAATGAGTGGACCTCATTGAAAAGAGAGAGAGAGTCATATTTGAACCTCTCGCAGGGAAATGCACTTAACCAGATTAGAACGGGCCAGTGTGGATGGATGAGCATGGTAATTGCACTGGCTGTAATGGGTTCCTGTTGCCCGTAGCAGACAGTAGGCAGTTCAGTGGATAATGCGGGTCTCTGTAAGGTTCGAGGACCTTACATGCTCAACCTGTGATTGGGGTCAGATCTGTGGATGTCAGCTGATAAAAGGTAACCCCACTTAAAATCACAAGAGAGTGTAAAACACACACGACTACATTATTTAAGTGCGTTCAGACAATTATGTGAGGTAAAAGTACATTTCTTCACGGTAAACTAACAAAAATTGCAAAAATGATTTAACATTTACAGACAAGTGGCCTTGTTCAAGTCCAGATTTTTCCTTAGATGTACCGCACAATAAGAGTCACTGAACCCTATAACAAAAGACAGACTATCTGCTCTTTTTCTGTTCTGTCTAAATCTTATTCTTCCCCCCTCTTTTCTTCCCCTGCCCAGCGATGTCTGTTTCATGTCTGTTTGTGTTGTCCTAAAGACAGAAACATTATCTACACCTAAACGAATTCTAACTTAACCTGTGGGATTGCTTTAAAATAATCACTTCCTGTCTGCAGAGGGCTTGGGAAGTAGGCTGTTTGTGGCTTTTGTCTCACAGAAAGAGAATCAATGGTGAAACTGAAATTGATCTGTGGTATGTAAATGTATTTTCTCTTTCAGCGCCGTTGTTCCTTCGCTCACACACACACACACTCACACACACACACACACACACTCAAACTCCTGCCCCTCCCCAGATGGTGTGTGTTACCTGTGGTCCCGGGCTCACCTGTAACAGAGTCGGCTTGGCTCCAGGTGAGGGCTGTGGTAACGTTGTCCATTGTGTGTGTGAACAAGCAAAAGGCTGCAGGGATTGAATAGCAAACATGCAGGTGATGACATAGTCTCCTTGAACACAAAGTGTGTGACACTAACAAGGAGGTGAAAACACACACATACACGTGTACAGACACACACACAGCTTGACAAGGGCATTTACCTTAATTCACTCAGCCAATTAATGCATTTAGCAGACACTTTTATCCAAAGTGACTTACAGCGCACTCAGGCTAACATGTTTTACCCTACGTGTTCCTTGGAAAATCGAACCCACAACCTTGCGCTGCTAACACAATGCTCTTACCACTTGAGCCACAGGAACATTAATAACAATAATTAATGACAATATCCCTTTCTCTCAATTGGAAATGTATAAACAGACGCATTGCTATCATATCCTCTTTATTTTGTAATGTTACAACAACACGCACAGTCATTTTTTACTTCAATGTACTTTTAGTGCTAGACGCTTCCAGTTATTTTACTTGTTGTTTAATTGATTGCAAACTAGTATTTGGTATATATGATATTATTTTAATTTAATATTTAATTTAATTATTATAATTATAAACACATTGGTTTGTAACTTAAAGTATTTTACCGTTTACTGCACTTTATTATTCTGGTTATTTACCTAATGAATCTCACACATTCATTGAAAAATATTCACTTCTTTGTTAAGAGGTGGATATTGTGTGGTTAATGTCATAGAATTTCATAATCAAAATGGTTGTGTGTTCATAAACAAAGGTTGTGGTAAATGTCAACTTCATTAAGCACAAATTCTTTCCGACTTGTATTTTCTGATTCTGACTCTGCATTCAGCAGAAGTCAAGCATTTTTTCCCTTAATGTTGGTTCATTTTCTTTAAAAAAAATAAAATAAAAGTAACACTGAGGTGCTTACAGTGAAATGGTCCATTTTTCAAAGACTTAAAAGCAGAAATAGAAAGCTTATAATAATTTAATTAAAACACTTTCATTAATTTTATTGTATATTAATTTAACTGTAAAGTTGTTCTCAGTTGTTTACATTTGTTTTAGTGTTGCATTGTCTCGGCAACAAAATTTAATTAGATTTAAAAAAAATTATACAAAAAAAAAAGATTCTGTCTTGTTGCTGTACTTTTGAGACAGTGAGTATTAACATTTATATATTGACCCCAAGCCTTCACCTTAACCAGATTTTGTTTGCTCAAAATTAAATACATTTTTGTGGTGATCAACATAATTCTGCATGTGCTGTCTATTGAGCTGAACTTTTATTGAACCCAGAATATTTCTTTAAAGAAGGTCAGGATTTGGGTGTATTGGGCATAAACAATGAATAAAGTCAGCACTCTTTATGAGGACAATAGGGCTGGGGCTAAAAAAGCAGGCAAGAATCTCATGACCTCATCTGTGAAACATCATACAACCGTTGTAAGGTTTTGTTGCTTGCATCACCTGTATCTGCTGAAGGATGTACCATTAAGGAAATAAAAAACATGTTTGTCTGAAGGAATGACAAGAGAGAGTTTGATATGAATGGCTGGCAATCTTTCAGACACAAATGATACTTGCATCCAGCATCTAGATCTGAAGAGTTTCAGAGCTGCCACTCCATTAATCTATTATGCAATCATGCTTTTTTGTTTCCTTAAGATTAATTCTAAGCACTGAAAAAAGTCAATTATGTGTGTGTCGGTGCATTTCACAGGTGTTCTGTGAGGCCTGCAGAAAGACACTGCAGGCGTGTAACCAGAGACCTCGCAGACCTTGTGGGAACTCTGATAAGATACTCTTGCTCTTTTCCTCCCCTCCCCACTCCCTCTTTTCTGTCTTTTTCAGTACGATGGGGCAAAAGGTGAAGGCGGGAAGACAAACAAAGGCATGTGTGCCTCTGCCATCGTCGAGCGGGACCCCTTGCTCGTCTGTCAGAATGCCGGGGTGCACCGTTTACAATGGCATTCTGCATACCGACACTAGAGAAAGTGAACGGTGAGAGGGCAGCATGTCGTCCCCACGGTAACAAGACCCTTGGGCCGGTTGAAAAAAGGGGGTGTAGAAGCACTCTGGGGCCTTGTCCTTGCTCTCAGGTGATGCAAGGAACTTTTGTGTTACGTTGAGTATAAAATACTGTTGCTTTTGACCCCACACACATCCATTACTGTAGAATGTGGTCCTGCGGGGTCACCGGGGACACCTGATCTAGTCGTGTTTTAGGAAGCCATTGAATGAGTTTTGCTAATGTTGCTTTTTAAAAAGAAGATTTTTTTCATAACAAGTTGAACTTGTCAACTCATCACGGCAGAGAAAAATTCCCAGTCGGTGTGACTCCCAAGTAAACTGAACTTAAATTATGTTGGCTACACGCACACATGCACATACCTCTAAATTTACTTTGCTTTGTCTCAATTTGTTTCTGAGCCGTTTGCGATCCTTAAAATCGGCTGAAACACAATAGAGGTGAAATGCGAAGCTTGTGTTGTCTGGCAGCAGATGTGAGTCTGTCTGGATTTTGCCTTCATTCAGAAATTCCCTGGCAGTCATAGAAACATCGTTAGACTCCAGCAGCTTCCAGGGAGCTCATTCATCCCTCCCGTCGCTGGATCGCATTACTTGCGCTGGCCCGGTGGCCAAGAATCTAAAAATCAGATGAAATGGAAAAATAATCCCTGTTGATGCCAGGTGAGTTTACCTGCCTTTGCCTACCTGTCATGGTATTTAATCCTTTGTTGTTTGCAGTCAGATTTTTGTGGAGAGAGGAATGTAATGAATGTGGTAATTTGGAGTTCCCCGGACAGCATGAGGAGGTTTGCTGGGGTATGTGCTTGGGACAGTCGAGACTGATGACAAAATGTGCAACTTGCTAAAATGTTGTTTTTATGTCTTCATATTTCCTCATTGGTTGCTGTTGCAACACACCATTACTCTCACAGCACAGAGGGTGTCCAGAGGGTGAATGATGTTGTTTGTTGGTCTTGTTTGGTGAATTAATGTATTTGTGTGCTTTTATAATGGATGATGTGCTGATATTCGGACCCCTCTGGACACTCGAAGCTAATTTTGTTTGTGGAACACACCTCAGTCTTCACTGGAGTCTCCAAAGCACCAGGAACCAGGTACAACATGCCTGAGGCTTTTGTGTGTAAGAGTGTTTGCGGTGTGATTAATGTGACTGACAGGTATAGGTCTCCCTGTTCTTTGTGATTTCGCCTTGATTCATTTGTAATGAACACACTTAAAATTCACATTGTGAAATCTAGTCTGTCTGTGTGTGTGTGTGTGTGTGTGTGTGTGTGTGTGTTTGTTTCTTTGACAGGCCATTTCATTTTCCGATTTCTTGCATTGATTTAGGGACTAGAGCTGGGCCTGGCTTGGATAAGGCCAACATCCTGCTTCTGTACAGGTGAGATCTCGAATAAATCCATTTGAAATAGTTTAAGAGTTATCAATTATATGCTACTGTTTTTTCATTATAATTTTTTTTAGAAAGGATGCATTATTCAAATATGACAGAGATAAAGATATAAAATGTTACAAAAGTTTTATATTTTAAATCAATTCTGTTCTTTACGTCAAAGAATCTGTATTCAACTGTTTTCAGGTATAATAAGAAATGCATCAAATCAGCATATTAGAATGATTTCTGATCACAAAAAAAAAAAAATTCAATACAGTTTAAGCATTATTATTAATTTTTTACATTTTCTCTGCTTGTGTTTCATGAATAAGGCCCATTCTGAAAGGCTGCACATTCACATGCAGAAATTCAGGGGAGAAAATCCATTCACATGCTCAGTGATTCATTTGCAAATATTCTGTGTGTGAAAGCCCATGTTGTTCTAGTAATATGAAGTATATGGCACCAGTGTTTTAGGCTGCATATTTTCAATACCATAAAACCATTTTTGGCAGCGCTCAGCGAAATAATCCCTGTTGTGTCTGATTGTGGTTAATGGATGATGGCATATCATTTCTTGGGCTGTTATTTACCATGATATAATTGTGTGTTGGTATCATCAGAGGTCCTCCCTTTTTTGGGGTGTGTCATGTCTTGTCCTGTGATTGTAATCTTACACTGAGCCTAATCAAAGACAGGCCTGCTGAATGCCCTTCCATAACCACAAGTGTTCATGCCCATTAGAGCTAACAGGACCCTGAATGCATCAGATAACGTCTGTTCTTTTGAAGGAGAGTGAGAGAGATTGCGCCGGGGAGAGAAAGAGAGAAGGTGGTTGGGACATGTGGCTTTTGCAGGGGCTTATCTATAGAGTGTCACAGCCTTGCCCTCCCTCTCATTCCCTGCATTATCTGGCCATATCTTGAGGGCCTTCCCTGTCCATTCCACATAATCACTCCGTAATACCAGCCACCCTTTTCTCTATTAAAATAATCACCGACAATTAGGAGGAGAATGGGCAGGGAGAGAGGGAGAAATCACACACAAAGTAATATTTTCCCCACCTTACACGCTTTTCATCTGTTTTTTTTTCCCCCTCAAACCTCACGCAATGCATCAGGACCCTGGGCGGCCTAGGCTCGATCCAGCACTATTAAGGAAAAAGGCTCTGACAATTTTTCAAGAGCGGAGAGATGAAAGAAAAAGAGAGAGAGACAGATAGGAGCAAATAATTTATAAATTGACCATCTGTAAAATGAAGAAAATGGAAGTGTAAGAGGAGCATTGTGATTTACTTTATCCCTCTCA